>NC_091957.1:4412744-4427744 GCF_031021105.1 Erythrolamprus reginae
TATCTGTCTGTCTGCCTGTCCATCCATCCATCCATCTATCATTTGTATCTGTATCTATCTGTATCTCTCTGTATCTCTCTCTCTCTCTCAAAAAGCTGGGAATTGGAACTGCGATTCGACAAGGGAAGGTCCCTAACTGAGGAACATTGCCCAGGTTCGCCTGGTGCACCAGTTGCGGCCCCATTTGGACAGGGAGTCATTGCTCACAGTCACTCATGCCCTCATCACCTCGAGGTTCGATTACTGCAACGCTCTCTACATGGGGCTACCTTTGAAAAGTGTTCAGAAACTTCAGATCGTGCAGAATGCGGCCGCGAGAGCCATCGTGGGGCTTCCTAGATTCGCCCACGTTTCTGCAACACTCCACAGCCTGCACTGGCTGCCGATTGGTTTCCGGTCACAATTCAAAGTGTTGGTAATGACCTTTAAAGCCCTACATGGCATTGGGTCAGAATACATCCGGAACCGCCTCCTACCACACAAATCCCAGCGGCCGATAAGGTCCCACAGAGTTGGCCTTCTCCGGGTCCCGTCGACCAAACAATGTTGTTTGGCAGGCCCCAGGGGAAGAGCCTTCTCTGTGGCGGCCCCGCCCTCTGGAATCAACTCCCCCCAGAGATTAGAACGGCCCCCACCCTCCTTGTCTTCCGCAAATTACTCAAGACCCACCTTTGTCGCCAGGCATGGGGGAGTTAGGCTATTCCTTCCCCTAGGCCATTACAAGTTATGTATGGTATGTTTGTGTGTATGTTTGGTTTTTATAATAAGGGTTTTTAGTTGTTTTATTAAATTGGATTGTTACATGTTGTTTTTCATCATTGTTGTTAGCCGCCCCGAATCTGCAGAGAAGGGCGGCATACAAATCCAATAAGTAAGTAAGTAAGTAAGTAAGTAAGTAAGTAAGTAAGTAAGTAAGTAAGGAAGGAAGGAAGGAAGGAAGGAAGGAAGGAAGGAAGGAAGGAAGTAAACAAACAACAAACAAACAAACATGTCTGAAAGTACCTCCAAGATCTCCAAGGGAGACAAACTCTATTGTGTGATTAGTAAGCCAGCTTCCCCTAGCTTGATGCTCGGAGCTCCACTTGAGCTCGTGAAAGGAGAAAAAAGGGCCCCTCTGTTTTGGAGGATTTATCCCCCTTTCACATTCCCCTCTTCAAAGTGGGTTTAATTTCATTAGAAGAGATAACAAACCCAGCCATAAAGTGCAGCCACAAATGGCCTCTTAATAAATACGCTTTTAAAAGTACCATAAACACAATGTGTGTGTTTGCTGAGAAACCCGCCACTGGATCTTGTAATGAACAGATGCTATTAAAAGAAGGGGGGGGGAGAGGATGGAGAGAGAGAGAGAAACAAAGAAAAGTCTTCCCAGACACCCAATGCTAGGAAACAGACGGTGCATTTGTAAAACTCTAAATGGGGCTTTGCTAGATTCCTGATGTTTCTCCATTTGGGGTGAAAGGTTTTTTCAAACGCAGACCGAGGCTGCTTTGTAACCTGCTCCCCCCAACCTGCTCCCAGACAGAAAATGAACAGGTGGTTTTTCTGCTCGTGTGTGTGTGTGTATTTGTGTATAATATTATACTACACTATACTATACTAATAACATATTATGTTATTGGTACAGAGTTGTACTGGTACAGAGCTGAAGGGATTGGATACTGTAGCCTAGAGGTTAATTCTCTGCCTTACAAGGCAAAGGTTGCAGGTTCAAGTCCCAGTGAGGGTATGGCTAGCTGATGACAGCAAAACAGCTTGAAATAGATCTATGCTAGTCACCCTTCCTTTTTCATTATAAGCAAAACTATGTCACATACACACACAGTATATGTGTGTGTGCATGCATGTATATAATTATGGTTATAACATAATTTTGCTGATAATGAAAAGGGAGACTAGTATAGATCTATTTCGAGCTTATTATGCTCTCATCAGCTAGCCAGACCGTTACTAGGATTTGGACCTGCAGAGTCTGCTTTGTAGGGGTGTGTGTGTGTGTGTGTATGTGTGTGTGTGTGTGAGAGAGAGAAGTTGGACTTCACCACTGCAACGTGGAGATCCCATGATCTCCAATCTAGCATATAAATTAAAATAAGGAGGGAAGTATTTTTAATAGGAAAGTTAACCCAAGAACAAGGGGGCACAATCTGAGGTTAGTTGGGGGAAAGATCAGAAGCCACGTGAGAAAATATTATTTCACTGAAAGAGCAGTAGATGCTTGGAACAAACTTCCAGCAGACGTGGTTGGTCAATCCACAGGAACTGAATTTAAACATGCCTGGGATAAACATATATCAATAATAATAATAATAATAATACAGATGAAACAATCGATCACATACTCAGCTGCTGCAAAAAGATTGCACAGACTGACTACAAGCATAGACATGATGCTGTGGCACAGATGATCCACTGGAACTACCATTTACCAGTGGCAAAGAACTGGTGGGATCATAAGCCCGAAAAAGTGGTCGAAAATGAGCAAGCAAAACTACTGTGGGACTTCCGACTTCAGACTGACCGAATTCTGAAGCATAACACACCAGGCATTGTGATCGTGGAGAAAAAGAAAGTATGGACCATCGACATCGCAATCCCAGGAGACAGCAGAATTGAGGAGAAGCAGCTAGAGAAATTAGTGAAATAGGAAGATCTAAAAATCGAGCTGCAACGACTCTGGCATAAGCCCGTGAAAGTGGTCCCAGTGGTACTTGGCACGCTGGGCGCAGTGCCAAAGGATCTCAGTGGACATTTGAAAACCATTGGAATTGACAACATCTCCATCTGTCAATTGCAAAAGGCCGCTTTAGTGGGATCGGCAAACATAATTCGCCGCTACATCACGCAGTCCTAGGTGCTTGGGAAGCGCCTGACTGGTGATGAAATACGAAATCCAGCATAGTGATCTCGTTTGCTGTGTTGTACTGACAATAATAATAATAATAATAATAATAATAATAATAATAATAATAATCTCTGAAGATTCCATCCTAATATAAAATACAGGAAATAGTATAAGGGCAGACTAGATGGACCAGGAAGCCTTTTTCTGCCATCAATCTTCTATGTTTCTAGCAAAATCAGTTTGGTATTGATCGAGAGGAATCGCATTGGAAAATGCTAATTCTAACCCTCAAAATAAACCTTCGCTGACTTAACATTTCATGGGACTCCGATCCTTCCGTGTGCAAATATCTTTGTTTTTAATATCTCAAGATTTCTGGCCCTACAGGAGTCCTTGGAGGAATGACAGATTAATAATCTAAAAAAGAAAATCGATAATGTTTCGTGAAAATAAAATAACGACGGGAGGTGAGCGGGCTTTTGTCCTTTGTCTTCGAGAAAATAATAGCATCCTGTAATATGTAGAGGTTTTTTCTAAGTGGGGAAGCCGCCTGGCCACTTCTTTCTCTCAAGTCTGGGAGTTTTAATCCTCCTTCTGCTCATAAAACAATTCAATCCTTTTCTTCGGCTATCGGGAATGTTGACTTATGAACATGGTTTGATTTTGAGCCATGTATAATTAAGTGAAGGATAATAACATTAGACCAAGCTTAAAATCAATTAAATTGAATAAAACGCAATATGATTCAAGCAGAAGATTAACTAGGCTGTCACATAAAATTGTATTTTTGAATTTTTTTAAAAATTCTAATTAAACATGTTCTAATTAAATGACCGCAGCTTTCTCCTTCGCCTTCCTCCTCCTGCTCCCCCCCCGCCTGCCTCAAGCTCCTTGGTATCTATTTCAAACGGCACGTTCATTAAAATTATATTCTATATCTCATTAGAAATGGCTCCTCTTCTTCCATTCTCCTTGAATAATACTTTGGTGTGCAAACCACTAACAAAAAGGCTTAATCTTTGCACCAATCCTGGGGGTGTTCGGTGACATTTTATAGAGTCCAACTGTTGATCCGCAGGTCTCCGAAACAAACAAAGTCAAATGCACCACCATAATAAAAATTTTAAAAAATAAATATTTTTTTTTTAAAATGATGGAAAAAATAAATAAATTTTTAAAATTAATTAGTTGTTGAAGGGGTGCCGGGCGCGGACAACCAGGTTCACCCCTAAAGAGTTCAACTAGCTATTTTATCTCCGGATAAATATATGCAGAGTAACCAGGAGGACTAGATAACATATCAGAATCCAGTGGTACCTCTAGTTAAGAACTGAATTCATACCGTGACCAGGTTCTTAAGAAGAAAAGTTTGTAAGAAAAAGCAATTTTCCCTATAGGAATCTGTTGTGATTCCGTCCGAAGCCCCTCAGGGAACGGCTGATCTTCTGTCGGTTTCCTGCTCAGAGGGGGAGGGTGAGGAACAGGAGGTGCAGGCAGACGAGGAGGAGGAATCTCAGGCTGAGGAAGAGGGGGAACAGCCAGAGGCCCCCGAGAGGGAGCTCTCCCCAGCAAGCAGCCTGGATTCCTTAGATGAAAATGCACAAGCAATAATCGATCTGCGACAGAGAAGAGCAACACAAAGAAGGGACCAATTGGTTAGGTACTTTCAGCACTAAAGAGGCAACAGCTGGGTTTGGGTGTGGTGCTCTCTGGAAAGGCTAAAAGGCAGACCCACCCTTCCTGGCTTGTGGAGTATTATCTTTGGGAGTCTTGGGACCTGGCTGTGATCTTTGGCGTCTTGGAATTCTGGTTTGTGACTTTGAATACTGAAACCTTGGGGGGAAAAGGTGGGGGTCTTATGCTCTACAGTGGTGGGTGTGCCAGCAAGAAGTTTGCTGTATTGTCTGGACATTAGGACTCTGCTGTAAAGTCTCCTAACCTGCCTGTTGGGAAGAACAGGTTTTTCTCTGTGTTTATTTTTCAAGCTATAAAGTACTTTTGCTTTTACCAGCGTGTCTGGCTGTTTTTTCCAGTTGGTGTTGAGGTCTGGGGGAACCCAGACAGAACAGGAATCAATGTAAAAACAAATAAATAAAGCAAAATGCGTGCGATTGGGGAAACCACCTGGAGGGTGGAGGCTCTGTTTCCTCCCAGGAGATTCCTAGAAAGGCCCCACAGAGGCTTCTCCCCGCCTTTTCCGGCCCTGTTTCCTCCCAGGAAATTCCTAGAAAAGGCCCCACAGAGGCTTCTCTCCACCTTTTCTGGCCCTGTTTCCTCCCAGGAAATTCCTAGAGGCCCCATGGAGGCTTCTCCCCATCTTTTGCGGCCCTGTTTCCTCCCAGGAGATTCCTAGGGAGGCCCCACGGAGGCTTCTCCCTGCCTTTTCCGGTTACAGTTTCGGAGGCTCAGGTTTGTAAGTGGAAAATAGTTCTTGAGGCAAAAAAATCTTGATCACCCGGTTGTTATCTCTATCTATCTATCTATCTATCTATCTATCTATCTATCTATCTATCTATCTATCTATCTATCTATCTATCTATCTATCTATCTATCTAATCTATCTATCTATCTATCTATCTATCTATCTATCTATCTATCTATCTATCTATCTATCTATCTATCATTAGATTTGTATGGCGCCCCTCTCCGTAGACACGGGGCGGCTAACAACAATAACAAGAAACAGCATAAAACAAATCTAATACTTAAATTACTAAAAGCCCTTATTAAAAACCAAACACACACACAAACATACCATGCATAAATTGTATAGGCCTAGGGGGAAGGTATATCTCAATTCCCCCATGTCTGACGACAGAGGTGGGTTTTAAGGGGCTTACGAAAGGCGAGGAGGGTGGGGGCAATTCTTATCTCTGGGGGGAGTTGGTTCCGGGGCTGCCACAGAGAAGGCTCTTCCCCTGGGCCCCGCCAAATGACATTGTTTAGTTGACGGGACCCGGAGAAGGCCCACTCTGTGGGACCTAACTGGTCTATCTATCTATCTGTCTATCTGTCCGTCCGTCTATCCATTATCCGTCTGTCTATCTGTCTATCTATCCATGCATCCAATCTATATAATCTATCTATCTTCCTTACCTACCTACCTACCTATCTATCATCTTCCGTCACTCTGCCTGTCTTTCTCCTTCTATCTACTCTCTCTCTCTCTCTCTGTCTCATTTGTTCACCCGAAATCCAGAAGAAGGAAGGTAGACAGGCAGGCAAGCGTCCTGGTTGGGGCAATTACAGATTCACCGATCCAGCCTAGCAAATCGGTTAAATGAAACCTGTATTTCATAGCGGAAGAAAAGTGGGCCTGCAATTTGCTGGGCCCCGCTGGTAACTCAAGTTTTTTTTTCTCATTTCATCCTCCGATACTCCTAAGTAAATAAAACAACAAGGCTGGAGAGGGGGAAGAAGAGGGAGGAATAGGAAGGAAGGGGGAATGGGTGGTGGGGGTGGTTTGGAAGGGATGGGTAGAGTGAGAATCAAGTTTTTTTCCACCCTCCACCCCCACAATTGGAATCTGTCACTTCCCGGGGTTGCGATATTTTCAGCTCCTGCACCCTAAATGCGCACGGAGACATTATAGGCGCTTTCTATTTAGCAATTTAATTATATCTTTGCAGCCCGGAGAGTGGCAATGGCTTGCCGTAATAATCAGGTGAAAGCATTCTCACATTAATATGCCGGAATCCGATGTGTTAATTTGATGCAACTTTGCCTTGACAATATGTGATTAATTTGTTCCAGGGCTAGCTTGGCTCCGGGGCTCCCTGACAGTTGAAAATGCTGGGTTTCTTTTCCCTATCACTGGTTGACACCTCTCAGCCCTCCGTTTTTTCCTTAGGACCACGGCTAATTTGTAATGAACTGGGTTTTTTTCCGGGAAGAAGGGGGCGCGGAGGGAGGGGAGCGCCTTCATTTTTAATTCTGTCTGTGTCACCTCCTTGAGGAAAATTACAAGTTTCCGTAGGTGTGATTAGTGCCACACTCCGCCTGATAAGAGGTTTGAGGAAACAAAGCTTTTCGAAAAGAGAAGTCGGTATTTAATCTGCAGAAAACAGATTTATTGCCTCTAGACAGATAAATATAATAGAGCATCCCCTTGATCCTTTATTATGGCTTCTTCTTCTTCTTCTCTTCTTCTTCTTATCCTCCTCTTTTCCTTCTTCCTCTTCCTCTTCTTTCTTCCTCCTCTCCTTCTCCTTCTTTCCTCCTCCTCTTCTTCTCATTCTTTCCTTCTTTCCTCCTCCTCCTTTCCTCCTTATTCTCCTCCTTTCCTTTTCCTTTTTCCCTCTTCCTCTTTTCCTCCTTTCCTTCTCCTCCTCCTCTTTTCCTTCATACTTCCTCTTTTCCTTCTTCCTCTTTCTCTTCTTTCTTCCTCCTCTCCTTCTCCTTCTTTCCTCCTCCTCTTCTTCTCATTCTTTCCTTCTTTTCTCCTCCTCCTTTCCTCCTTATTCTCCTTCTTTCCTTTTCCTTTTTCCCTCCTCCTCTTCTTCTTTTCCTCCTTTCCTTCTCCTCCTCCTCTTTTCCTTCTTTCTTCCTCCTCTTCTAGTCCTTTCATCTTCCTCCTCCTTCTCCTTTCCTCCTCCTCCTCTTCTCCTTCCTTCCTCTTTCTCTTCTCATTCTTTCCTTCTTTTCTCCTCCTCCTCTCCTCCTTATTCTCCTCCTTTCCTTTTCCTTTTTCCCTCCTCCTCTTCTTCTTTTCCTCATTTCCTTCTCCTCCTCTTTTCCTTCTTACTTCCTCTTTTCCTTCTTTCTTCCTCCTCTTCTAGTCCTTTCATCTTCCTCCTCCTTCTCCTTTCCTCCTCCTCTTCTCCTTCCTTCCTCTTTCTCTTCTCATTCTTTCCTTCTTTTCTCCTCCTCCTCTCCTCCTTATTCTCCTTCTTTCCTTTTCCTTTTTCCCCTCCTCCTCTTCTTCTTTTCCTCCTTTCCTTCTCCTCCTTTCTTCCTCCTTCTTTCCTCCTCTTCCTCTCCTCCTCCTTTCCTCTTCCTCCTCCCTTTCCCCTTCCTCCTCTTTCCATATTCTTACTTAGGAATCCTGTATCTATCCCTGGCAGCTTCTTTTAAAACATTTATTTATTTATTCTTGAAAAACTGGAATACCTAAATGCTATATTGCTCACACACAAACCCCCAAATAAACAGAGTAATAAATCATTAACAAATATGAATAATAAAACATTCATAAATGAATCTTTTTAGAAAGAAACTGCTTGAATAGCCTGGATTACATTCGTTAACTAGCATGCTAGAGAGTCCTAGAGGCCAATTTGGCCTTCTAATATTGTAAATATCCCAAATGATAGGGGTGGGTGAGTTTATACTTTCACGGTGCAACCAGAGGTAGTGGACACTAGCATTGCCTGGACCTCCTCCTTCAGGTTTGAAGGACTTTGCTCTGACATATATATATATTTTCCCAAGCTCCTGGCACCGAGAGACGTATTGCCTTTGATGCTAGAAGTAATGTATGGGTCACTATGAGCTCCTGACATCCATAGCCTTGTCCGGGTCCCCTTTTCAAGAGTTGTCCACGCTCATGTCCATCAATCCATCCGCTGGCGGCAGGTTCCAGGGTTTAATAGCCCACCGGGTGAAAGACGGCTTCTGTCTCTTCTGAACGCCCCATTATTTCTTGATTTATACAGTCATTTTATACACCACCCTCTTTGGAGATTCAAGGTGGCTAGGCCTCATTATTCAGCTTCACTAGGTGGATCTTAGGTTGACTGGTGTTTATGAGCGATGGAAAGAAAAGTTCTCCCTACAAGTTTTTCTGGGCGGCATTTTTTTTTTAGCCGCACCTCAACCTGGCAAGAAACTAGTATATTAACAAGAGAGCAAACTGCACTCCCTTCTGGAGCTGATGATGTTACCTAGTTGGGTAATGGAATGTCGACGAGAAAACAACACAGCTCAGTGCTCCTGTATATAAACAGGGGGAAAGTCACATTTACTAGCACTGATATTGTTAACAATTTGGGTCAGTAGATAGGTAAGTGGATACATAGATAGATAGATGGGTAGGTAGGTAAGTAGGTAGATAGATGAATGAATGTGCGTGTGTGAGTGAGAGAGATGAGAGAAAGAGACAGGCAGAGTGAGGGATAGATGATAAAAAGATATAGAAAATAGAGATAGATAAACAGATAGACAGATAGATAGATAGATAGATAGACAGGTAGGTAGGTAGGTAGGTAGAGGGAGTGTATGTGTATATGTGTGTGTGTGTGTGAAAGAGAGAGAGAGAGATCAGAGAAAGAGGCAGGGTGATGGATAGATGATAAAAAGATATAGTGATAGATAGATAGATAGGTAGGTAGGTAGGTAGGTAGGTCAGTCGGTAGATAGATAGATGGAGGGAGTGTTTGATTGTGTGTGTGTGTGTGTGAGAGAGAGAGAGAGAGAGTAGATAGGAGGAGACAGGCAGTGACAGATGATAGATAGATAGATAGATAGGTAGGTAGGTAGGTAGGTAGGTAGGTCGGTAGATAGATAGATGGAGGGAGTGTTTGCTTGTGTGTGTGTGTGTGTGTGAGAGAGAGAGAGTAGATAGAAGGAGACAGGCAGTGACAGATGATAGATAGATAGGTAGGTAGGTAGGTAGGTCGGTAGATAGATAGATGGAGGGAGTGTTTGATTGTGTGTGTGTGTGTGAGAGAGAGAGAGAGAGAGTAGATAGAAGGAGACAGGCAGTGACAGATGATAGATAGATAGATAGATAGGTAGGTAGGTAGGTCGGTAGATAGATAGATGGAGGGAGTGTTTGCTTGTGTGTGTGTGTGTGTGAGAGAGAGAGAGTAGATAGAAGGAGACAGGCAGTGACAGATGATAGATAGGTAGGTAGGTAGGTAGGTAGGTCGGTAGATAGATAGATGGAGGGAGTGTTTGCTTGTGTGTGTGTGTGTGTGTGTGAGAGAGAGAGAGTAGATAGAAGGAGACAGGCAGTGACAGATGATAGATAGATAGGTAGGTAGGTAGGTAGGTAAACAGATGAATGTGTGTGTGTGTGAGAGAGAGAGAGAGATTAGAGAAAGAGACAGGAAGAGTGAGGGATAGATGATAAAAAGATATAGAAAATAGACATAAAGAGATAGATAGATAGATAGATAGATAGATAGATAGATAGATAGATAGATAGGTAGGTAGGTAGGTAGGTAGGTAGATAGATGGAGGGAGTGTTTGCTTGTGTGTGTGTGTGTGTGTGTGTGAGAGAGAGAGTAGATAGAAGGAGACAGGCAGTGACAGATGATAGATAGATAGGTAGGTAGGTAGGTAGGTAAACAGATGAATGTGTGTGTGTGTGTGAGAGAGAGAGAGATTAGAGAAAGAGACAGGAAGAGTGAGGGATAGATGATAAAAAGATATAGAAAATAGACATAAAGAGATAGATAGATAGATAGATAGATAGATAGATAGATAGATAGGTAGGTAGGTAGGTCGGTAGGTTGGTAGATAGATAGATGGAGGGAGTGTTTGCTTGTGTGTGTGTGTGTGTGTGTGTGTGAGAGAGAGAGTAGATAGAAGGAGACAGGCAGTGACAGATGATAGATAGATAGGTAGGTAGGTAGGTAGGTAGGTAAACAGATGAATGTGTGTGTGTGTGAGAGAGAGAGAGAGATTAGAGAAAGAGACAGGAAGAGTGAGGGATAGATGATAAAAAGATATCGAAAATAGACATAAAGAGATAGATAGATAGATAGATAGATAGATAGGTAGGTAGGTAGGTAGGTAGGTAGAGGGAGTGTATGTGTATGTGTGTGTGTATGTGTGTGTGTGTGTGTGAGAGAGAGAGAGAGAGAGAGAGAGATCAGAGAAAGAGGCAGGGTGATGGATAGATGATAAAAAGATATAGTGATAGATAGATAGATAGATAGATAGATAGATAGAAAGAAAGATAGATAGATAGATAGATAGATAGATAGATGGAGGGAGTGTTTGTTTGTGTGTTTGCGTGTGTGTGAGAGAGTAGATAGAAGGAGACAGGCAGTGACAGATGATAGATAGATAGATAGATAAATAAATAGAAAGATAGATAGATAGATAGATAGATAGATAGATAGATAGAATGAATCTGTGAAATGGGTAGATTCTCTTGTGATTCCTTTCCTGACGACCTCCCTGCCGTGGGACTTCTCTTGCTGCCAAACTCCTAGGTTAAGTCTACTTTCATGAATTTATCTTCCGCGGCTTCAAGGGTCTCCTTTGAAAAGATGACTGACGGCTTCGCTTTAAAACAGCGAGAAGTAAACAGAACTTTAATCTATATTAATGCCGCGACCTGGAAGATTTAAAGAAGCTCCGACTTAGGTTGTCAGTATCATTTTTGCTGACGAAGGACCAAAATACCCCAGAACTCAGAATGGGAAAACCAGAACTCCATATTTTTCAGGTATTTAAAATAATAATAATAATAAATTAAGAGAGAGGAAAAAAATCCTCCAATTTCTACAGCTTTCAAGCAGAGATGATAATAATTAATGGGGTGGGCTCCCACGGAACCTCCTCCCACCCCCCCAGCTATTTATTAAAAAAAAAATACGCTGCCAAAAAGAATTAAAAAGTAATGAAAAAGCAGCTAGCAAAACCATTTATTTGTTCAGGTTTCTCCTTAACAATAGGGAGATTATGTCTAATGACAATATGATTCCGGGGGTGAAAAATGACAGGCTGGATTACTTATTTATCTGGGTTTTTTTTCAACCGAAAGAAAAATTAATCTTGCAAACCTACTTATAAATCATAGGATGTCAGTAAAAAAGTAACCAACTGTTGTCTTTTATTAACAGATGTGCATCTGGATACGGTATGTGAGGTTTTGGGCCCACGTGGTTAACTCTTTGGTAGTATCGCGAGAAAATTAATTTTAAGGGAGAGGAGGGGCAGGAGGGCAAATGCTTGGTTCAGGATTCTTTTGATTTAATAAGAACAATAACAACAACAAACACAACAGCAACAATAATAATAATAATATAACAACAACAACAGAGTTGGAAGGGACCTTGGAGGTCTTCTAGTCCAACCCCCTGCTTAGGCAGGAAACCCTACACCACTTCAGACAGATGGTTATCCAACATCTTCTTTAAAATTTGCGGTGTAGGAGCATTCACAACTTCTGGTGGCAAGCTGTTCCACTGATTCACTGTTCTGACTGTCAGGAAGTTTCTCCTAAGTTCTAAGTTGCTTCTCTCCTTGTTTGGTTTCCAACCCATTGCTTCTTGTTCTACCCTCAGGTGCTTTGAGAACTCTCCCGAGGAAGTTTGTGTCCATCCAGTGGGTAACGATGACATGGATAACAGCAATAGCATTTGGACTTATATACCGCTTCCTAGTGCTTTTACAGCCCTCTCTAAGCGGTTTACGGAATCAGCCTGTTGCCCCCAACAATCTGGGCCCTCATTTGACCCACCTCGGAAGGATGGAAGGCTGAGTCAACCTGGAGCCGGTGGTGAGATTTGAACTGCTGAACTACAGCTAGCCGTTAGCTGAAGTAGACGGCATTGCTGCACTCTAACTACTGCGCTACCCTGGCTCTTAGAGATAGATAGATAGATAGATAGATAGATAGATAGATAGATAGATAGATAGATAGATAGATAGATAGATACATACATACATACATACATACATACATACATACAGAGATAGATAGACAAACAGACAGACAGTTAGATAGACAGATAGCTAGATAGACAGACAGACAGCAATAGCATTTAGACGTATACTACATGGAGCTACCTTTGAAAAGTGTTTGGAAACTTCAGATCGTGCAGAATGCAGCTGCGAGAGCAGTCATGGGCTTCCCAAGATATACCCATGTTATACCAACAGTCCGCAGTCTGCATTGGTTGCCGATCAATTTCCGGTCACAATTCAAAGTGTTGGTTATGACCTATAAAGCCCTTCATGGCATCGGACCAGAATATCTCAGGGACCGCCTTCCGCCGCACGAATCCCAGCGACCGATTAGGTCCCACAGAGTTGGCCTTCTCCGGGTCCCGTCAACTAAACAATGTCGTTTGGCGGGACCCAGGGGAAGAGCCTTCTCTGTGGCGGCCCCAACCCTCTGGAACCAGCTCCCCCTGGAGATCAGAACTGCCCCCACCCTCCTTGCCTTTCGTAAAGTTCTTAAGACCCATCTCTGCTGTCAGGCCTGGGGGAACTGAGACATCTCCCCCGGGCCTATACAGTTTATACATGGTATGTTTGTGTGTATGTTTGCTTTTAATAATGGGGTTTTTAGTGTTTTTTAAATTATTAGATTTGTTCTTACATTGTCTTTCTTATTGTTGTGAGCCGCCCCGAGTCTACGGAGAGGGGCGGCATACAAATCTAATAAATGATAATAATAATAATAATAATAATAATAATAATAATAATAATAATAATAATAATAATAAATACTGCTTCCTAGTGCTTTTACAGCCCTTTCTAAGCGATTTACAGAATCAGCCTCTTGCTCCCAACAATCTGGATCCTCATTTGACCCACCTTAGAAGGATGGAAGGCTGAGTCAACCTTGAGCCGGCGGTGAGATTTGAACTTGTGAACTACAGCTAGCAGTTAGCCCAAGTAGCCGGCAGTGCTGCACTCTAACCACTGCGCCACAGGCTTGACTCAGCCTTCCATCCTTCCGAGGTGGGTCAAGTGAGGATCCAGATTGTTGGGGGCAAGAGGCTGATTCTGTAAAGCACTACGAAGCGGTAGATAAGTCTCAATGCTATTGCTATTGAAAGGCAGCAGGCCAGGATCTTGAACGATCGTTAAGCTCAAAAGTTCAGCATTACAGATCCAAGAAGCCTGGGGATTACTCCAGCCAAGGTACAACTTGCTAATTAAGTTCCACTTGATTAAAGGCATGGATTTATTGACCGGGTGCATCACCTAGGTCTGCAAAGTTAAGTCTTCAGCAAAGACTTTAAGGCACAGTTCCAACAGAATGACAGAGTTGGAAGGGACCTTGGAGGTCTTCTAGTCCAACCCCTGCTTAGGCAGGAAGCCCTACACTACTTTAGACAATTGGTTATTCAACATCTTCTTTAAAACTTCCAGTGTTGGAGCATTCACAACTTCTGGAGGCAAGCAGTTCCACTGATCAACCATTCTTACTGTCAGGGAATTTCTCCTTAGTTCTAAGTTGCTTCTCTCCTTGTTTAGTTTCCACCCATTGCTTCTTGTTCTAAACTCAAGTGCTTTGGAAAATAGCTTGACTCCCTCTTCTTTGTGGCAACCTCTGAGATACTGGAAGGCTGCTATCATGTCTCCCCTGGTCCTTCTTTTCATTAGAAACATAGAAGTCTGACGGCAGAAAAAGACCTCATGGTCCATCTAGTCTGCCCTTATACTATTTCCTGTATTATATCTTACAATGGATCTATGTTTATCCCAGGCATGTTTAAATTCAGTTACTGTGGATTTACCAACCATGTCTGCTGGAAGTTTGTTCCAAGGATCTACTACTCTTTCAGCGAAATAATATTTCCTCACGTTGCTTTTGATCTTTCCCCCAACTAACTTCAGATTGTTTCCCCTTGTTCTTGTGTTCATTAAACTAGAATTTACCCAGTTCCTGCAACTTTTCTTCATATGCTTTAGTTTTCAGATCCCAAAATCTGCCATGCATTTAGGAAGAGAATAAAACTGAATGTCTATTTTTACTGTGTAGCTGAATAGCGCCCCAGATCCAGAGGACCAGAGAGAGGACTTCTCAATCGTGGAGAGCAACTTCTCAGCCCGGGGGGTCGGTGGGTGGGTGGGGGCGACCTCTCCTTGAGTAGCATGCTTAGAGAGCCCCTCCCCTCCAAAACCAGGCAGGATCGGGTCAAAGCGGTGGGTGGGACGGCGGGGGTTGGGGGAGGGAAAAATTAATCCAATAAATTTGAATTAATTGAATTTCATTAAAATTCAATTTGGTTAATTAAAAAAGAGCCACCGTAATGACTCCCTGGGCCTTTCATAATTTTCTTCTCTTTGTCACGTTTTAAAAAAGATAATAAATTACCGCATGGCCACTTAAGAGAGGGGTCTCCGGGGTTGCTGCACCCAAATCTTTTTTTGGGGGTGGATGGGTGTTTCCTGGTGACTCTAGAACCCGAGGTTGAATGTTTCGGCTTTAAATAATAATAAACCCTGATATGGTTGCTTGAACC